>NW_026089548.1:0-1240 GCF_000143185.2 Schizophyllum commune H4-8 | reverse complement strand
CGCCCGTTGTACAGTCACGACGTCGATGCAGTATATACGGATCCGCCCATACAATCCAGACTAATGCGACTAGGTAATCGCCTGTTTATGTATGTTTTCCGCGTTTTTCGGCCGACAGGCGTATCATCTCCCCCACACCAAGATATGGACCGTCCTCGGTCCTCTCTGTAGCGGGTAGACGACTCGGTGTTGTTACTAGATTGTCTCTCAACATCCAGTTGACTGTTGCCACAGTCTTTTGAGGTGTGAATCGGGTCGCTTTTGGCGGGGCATCTACCATACGGGCGGTATGATGTGCGGGTCCATGTGCAAGACGGCTGCACAGATCAATCCAGCGAACTGATTCAGAGGTGGGGGACACGCTCTGGCGCAATATGTGCGATGTGGAACAGCGCTTTGGCATGGCCTGTACTTGTTCCAGGTTGTATATTTGCTTTTGACCTTACTGCAATATTTCATGCAGTTCAGCCTGTTCAGACATCTTCTTCGGCAGCTTGGAGTGCCAGAAGACGTGTTAGAGAAGCTCCCAGGTGGGTGGGAGCGGATGCACACACAGAGAAGTGACTTGAAGATCAACTTCGACTTGTGCGCGTGATAAGCACGTGATCGCCGGCCATTGCCGGGTTCAACTTGCTGTGGATGCCTAGAGGCGATTTTGCTTGCAAAAGCGGCGCAAAAATTTGGCCAAAGCAGCCTGTATGTTCGTCTATCTCCCCCACACCAAGAAATCGGCGCCCTCGCCGGGTGTAAGGTGACTGAGGCGAAGATTGCATAGACAGCAGGCCAGTAGGCCCCTCTGCCGTTTGTTTGCTTGTGAGCCAGCTAATGCCAAACTCGGATATTCGGAGCTCAATGTTCCAGTCCCCCACACCATGATCCTTTGCCTATGGGTGGACGCGGTTCAATTGCTCGAATGGGTGATTTGTGAGTCAATTCCGGGGGAATTGACTCAGTAAAAATTCGTGCTTAAGCGTGGGCGGATGCGTCGGCTCAAGGCCTGATTCCATCAGTCCTGCTGTTTGGTCGCGCAGCGCTCAAGGCGAGCGGGTAGTTGTCGAGATACTCAAGAAAGGGGCGAGTGGCCCATTCCTAAGATCTCGTGGATAGGCCTGGTTAGGGTTAGGGTTAGGGTTAGGGTTAGGGTTAGGGTTAGGGTTAGGGTTAGGGTTAGGGTTAGGGTTAGGGTTAGGGTTAGGGTTAGGGTTAGGGTTAGGGTTAGGGTTAGGGTTAGGGTTAGGGT